>NW_027491464.1:10000-12500 GCF_021521415.1 Bidens hawaiensis | reverse complement strand
TTTTTGAGTATGTTAACAATTTTTTCTTTCTTTCTGGTGGAATTTTCTTGCTTCTTATTTGTTTCTAATGATGATCTATAAATATAGGCCTTCTTTTTAGTTTCAGAATCAATATATTTATATGATAAACGATCATATCTATAGTTTTTTTGAAAATTATCTTCTTTATTTGGTAATAAATAGACTTTCGAGTTTTTTTTTTTTTTTGTAATCAAATAATGGGTCTTTTTCATAGGAATACCATTTGTTTAGATCCTTATTTTGAGACGTCTGGCATTTCTTTTTTCCATTTCGCCCTTTTTGTGGGACTAATCTAGACCATGTAATCTGAGATAAATCGTATTGATAATGACCTCTTAACCAGTTTTTCCAGGGATTCATTCCATAATTTGGAAGTTGATTATGTGTTACTTCGGAATCAAATATTCCTTGTCTTCCAAAAAAATCCTTTATTTCATTCTTAAGAAAAAAAGACGGTCCATTATACTGAAGAATAGATCTGAACTTATTGAAGTGAATAACCTGGGTTTGTGATAATTTGAAAAATACATATTTTTGTGACAAGTAAGATAAATCAAAAAAAATATGTGACTTCCCCTTACTATTTCTAAGATTATCAAAAGCCTTTTTTATATTGATAGTCGAAATAAAGTCCATTTTATTTTTTTTTTTTTTCTTTTCTTGATTTGTTTCGTTATTGTCAATGTATTTCTTAATAATTTTTTTTGTTGATTCCATAAAAAGTTGTAGAGCGATTCTGCGCATATTAATGATACATAGAAAGATATCTATGTATATCTTTTCAAAGAAAAATTGAATTAATAATTCAATATTTTTTATTTTGAATATTTTCCAAATTTTTGGCGGTGATTTTCCATTATTCTTTTTTTTTTTTTTCGTTATTTCTATTTGATTTATGATTGTGTTTCTTTTATCAATTCTATGTTTCATTTCTTCTTCTGCCTGTGAATAATTTGTGAAACCTGTAGATCGATTTTGACTAAGTGATTCATGAATTATCGGATTGCTTATTATAAAATCCTTTTCTATTTCAGTTTCATTTGATTTGTATATTTCTCGCGGTATAAATAATGGAATTTTCTTTCCTTTTAAAAGTTCTTTTAGTATTTGTTTTACAAATACTAATGCTTTTTCTTCTTTTTTTTTTATTTTTTTTAAAGCTCTTCGAACTCTAAAATTAAATTTTCTTATTTTGACTTTATAGTCTATATCTTTCAAAATTGGTTCAAAAAAGGAAGGTGTTTTTCGCGGAGGACCAAAAGGATATTCCGTTTCCATTCCAAAAACTGTTAAAAAACAAGAATCAAAATCATCTTGTTGCTTTTGATCTCTATCAGAGAGTCGTAGCTTAGATTTGTGCCAAGGTTTCAAACGAAAAGGATATAGGATTTTGATTTGAAAACCTTCGCTGAACCAATTTTTAGGAAATTCTGTTTTGGAAAATTGAAGACCATTATAGCTACACTTTAGATAAATTTCTCTATTCCAATCTTGGAAATCCTCGTACCATTCCGGAGATTGTCTCAATAAAATACGGCCGATATTCTTAGCTATTATTAATAAGGGTAATTTAATATATCTTCTAAAAATTGATTGAGCTAGTAACAGAACACTTCTTGATTTTTGTGCATATGGAATGTTCTCCCAGAATTCTATTGCGTCTTCCTGGTCGTTTTTTTTTATTTGGAATTGTTGATTTAAAATCTCGAATTCTGACTTTTTGCCCGACCAATCTCTAATAAAAAAAAAAAGTTTCATTAGGTCAGATATAGGAAAAGGAAAATCTTCCGTTTTTTCCAAAAAAAGCGGGGAATGGGGATTTCCTTGAGACGGTCCCCAAATAACCATTTTACGCCTTTGAAGACGGCTAGAGGTTTTGATTAAGGCTCGACGAAAATCTGGTTCTTCCAAATAACTTATAAAACCCGAATCTCTATTAAATTTTTTAAAAAGATTAAAATTCTTGAAATTAGACTTCTTAAAACTTCGTGTGGAACGAGTTAAAAATGCTATATGTTTAAATTTTCTTGTTCGAAGCTGGTGATCCAGCCCTTGCATTATGCCTTGTTCTTTTCGTCGTTTTATAAAATATTGTTCCAACTCGTTGATTAATTTGTATGACCATCGAGGGAGTTTTTTACCTATTTCGTTTATTCCAATATATTTTTTTTCACGTTTAGGGTTAGTTAGAATTGCGTTCAATGAAAACTTTAACCTATTATTTGAATCGATTTTGACTTGTTTTTTTTCTGATATTTCGATTTTCTGTTCATTTTCTGGAGAATTAGGATAGGGAAGAAGGATACCATGAATTTTATTTAGTTCAGCTTTTTCTGTGCAATTTTCTATCGAAGTTTCATTTATGATTGAAGAAGAAAAAAATTTCTTCATTCTTCCACGATACATCCCATTCAAAAAGGGATCATACATTTTCACTAGGCAATTTTTTTTGTTTTTCGTCTCAGCATTAGACAATCTA